>NC_057800.1:298202731-298210273 GCF_018294505.1 Triticum aestivum
CCCGCACCGACGCACCTCGCCCTGCGCCGCCGTTCCGCTATGTCCGTCGCCGCCTGCGCATGCGGCCACCGCGCCTCGCCCGTCCGCCTACGTCGCGCTGTCGCTCGCCGACACACGCGCGCCCATGGCTCCGGTCCCCTTCGTCCCGCTGCCCTGTTCCGGCCGGCGCTCGTGTGCCCTTGGCCGCCGGCGCCCGCGGCCAGCTCTGGCGCGTTGTCTGGGCGGGTTATGCCCGCACAGCGGGGCTCCGCCCCGTTTCGCCGGGTCCACCCGCGAGCCCTGTGGCTCTGCTCCGCTCCATCCCCGTTAACCCGCGCCCGATAAGCCCCCTGGGCCAATGACGAACGGGGCCCACGCCCAAAATGATTTAAAATAATAATAATAATAATAATAAAAATAATATAAATAAATAAATAATAAATAATAAAATAAATAAAAACAATAAATATAATTAATAAAATTAAAATGATTTAATAATATTATTAATTAATTAATTAATTAATTAAGTTAATTAATCCGGTTTAATTAAATTAATTAACTAGTTAAGTTTAATTAAACTGTAATTAGATTAACCTAAACCCTAATTAACCTAAATAGAGAATGACAGGTGGGTCCCACTGGACCCACATGTCAGGGTTGACTCAGTCAACCCCTGTTGACTGCTGACATCAGCATGACATCATGCTGACGTCATAAATACATTTTTTCGAATTAATTAAATAAATAATTAAATTCCAAAATTGTTTAAATCTTTTAAAAATCATATCTTTTAATCCGTAACTCGGATTAAATTATTTTCAACATGAAAGTTGCTCAAAACGACGAGACGATTCCGGATACGCAGTCCGTTCGTCCGCCACACACCCCTAACCTATCGAACTCGCAACTTTTCCCCTCTGGTTCATCTGTCCGAAAACACGAAACACCGGGAATACTTTCCCGGATGATTCCCCCCTTAACCAGTACCACCTCATACCACGTTAGGGCACGCCTAGCATCGCTTCTTGACATGTCATGCCTCGATATGCATCTGTTTACTTGGTATTCATTGTTTCTTCCCCCTCTTCTCTCCGGTAGACTACGAGACCGACGCTGCTGCCGCCCAGTTTGACTACGGAGTTGACGACCCCTCTCTCTTGCCAGAGCAACCAGGCAAGCCCCCCCCCCCTTGATCACCAGATATCGCCTATTCTTCTCTATACTGCTTGCATTAGAGTAGTGTAGCATGTTACTGCTTTCTGTTGTACCTATTCTGATGCATAGCCTGACATTGATGCTACACCTGTTGATACCTTACCTGCAATCCTAAATGCTTAGTATAGGATGCTAGTTTATCATCATTGGCCCTACATTCTTGTCAGTCTGCCTTGCTATACTATCGGGCCGTGATCACCTGGGAGGTGATCACGGGTATATACTATACATACTACATACTACACAGATGGCGACTAAAGTCGGGTCAGCTCGAAGAGTACCCGCGAGTGATTCACGGATTGGGGGCTGAAAGGACCTTTGTCCCGACGGCCCTCTGTGTGGATCTTTGTGGCGGAGCGGCAGGGCAGGTTGAGACCGCCTAGGAGAGAGGTGGGCCTGGCCCTGTTCGGCGTTCGCGGACACTTAACACGCTTAACGAGATCTTGGTATTTGATCTGAGTCTGGCTACGAGCCTATACGCACTAACCATCTACGTGGGAGTAGTTATGGGTATCCCGACGTCGTGGTATCAGCCGAAGCACTTCAGACGTCAGCGACGGAGCGGCGTGCGCCGAATTGGACTGGAACGCCACTAGGCTAGGTCTGCTTTCGGCCGCCCACGCAACGTGCAGGTGTGCTCAGGGCGATGGGCCCAGACCCCTGCGCGCTTAGGTTTAGACCGGCGTGCTGGCCTCTCTGTTTTGCCTAGGTGGGGCTGCGACGTGTTGATCTTCCGCGGCCGGGCATGACCCCGGAAAGTGTGTCCGGCCAAATGGGATCGAGCGTGTTGGGCTAGGTGGTGCACCCCTGCAGGGAAGTTAATCTATTCGAATAGCCGTGATCTTCGGTAACAGGACGACTTGGAGTTGTACCTTAACCTTATGACAACTAGAACCGGATACTTAATAAAACACACCCTTCCAAGTGCCAGATACAACCGGTGGTCGCTCTACCTCAGGGAAATGAGGAGAGGATCGCCGGGTAGGATTATGCTATGCGATGCTACTTGAAGATGTTACTTGGAGATACTACTTGGAGGACTTCAATTTGCTCTCTTATACTTGATGCAAGACGAAGGTGACCAGAAGCGTAGTCTTCGACAGGATTAGTTATCCCCCTCTTATTCTGGCATTCTGCAGTTCAGTCCACTGATATGGCCTCCTTACACATATACCCATGCATATGTAGTGTAGTTCCTTGCTTGCGAGTACTTTGGATGAGTACTCACGGTTGCTTTCTCCCCCCTTTTTCCCCCTTTCCTTCTTCTTGGTTGTCGCAACCAGATGTTGGAGTCCAGGAGTCAGACGCCACCGTCGACGACGACCCCTACTGCACCGGAGGTGCCTACTACTACGTGCTGCCCGCCGACGACGACCTGGAGTAGTTAGGAGGATCCCAGGCAGGAGGCCTGCGCCTCTTTCGATCGGTATCCCAGTTTGTGCTAGCCTTCTTAAGGCAAACTTGTTTAACTTATGTCTGTACTCAGATATTGTTGCTTCCGCTGACTCGTCTATGACCGAGCACTTGTATTCGAGCCCTCGAGGCCCCTGGCTTGTATTATGATGCTTGTATGACTTATTTTATTTGTAGAGTTGGGTTGTGATATCTTCCCGTGAGTCCCTGATCTTGATCGTACACATTTGCGTGCATGATTAGTGTACGATTGAATCGGGGGCGTCACAGGTTGGTATCAGAGCCGACTGCCTGTAGGAAATCCCCTTCCACACTCCTTGGCCGAAGTCAAGTCTAGTCGTTGAAAAACTTTTACTAACATGGCTGTGTGGCCCATGGGCCCACGTCGCCATCGGGAGGTATTAGGATCTTTTATTCCTCGACCTTTACTCTGGGATTCTGAACCCTCTTCTATTCGGGTTAAACGATTTTTGCTAAGAAACAAAACTAACTTTAGGTTCTCGCAAGTACTTTCTCCCGGAGAGCCACTTGTTACCGATGACCGCCTACTGCACCAGAAGATTCCGAAGATACTCTACGATGTGCTCTCGAGACATTGTGCCCATCACTTTTGCTATTCCTGACCACCGATAAATCCGTATGGATAACTACTTACACTTGCCATTCATACGATCATCCCCCATTGATCTTGTTATTACAAGATACCCCGAAGTTTCTTTACTGTTCCAAAATTACTTTGCGCTTACTGCCCTGCAGTTCCTTGCTGCATGAATACCCCTACGGATAATTACTCGCGCTTGCCGAGTATCCGCTCATCCCCAGTTGTTTTTGTGTTTCACAAAAGTCTTCAAAATAATATTCGATCTTCCGAAAATCCTCTGGAGCCTTTGGCTCTTGAAATTCTTGCTTGCTTGCATTATGGTTAATCCCATAACTCTCATAGTCTTATTGACATTCCTTGTCATTATCATTTTTGAGTCTGTTGACTCAATATGTTTGCCAATACACGCAATCATCTTTGATCCTTATAAGTTACTTTTCCGGCTGAGCTGCCATTCTTTTAACTGGAATTGGTTCTCGACCATTCCAATTGTCGTTGATTGTACCATAAGGCTATTCAACTTATCCATCCCCAATCAGAGCATTGCTTCTGATCCCTTGATTTGGAAATCATAATTCCTTTGCATTTGACAATTGAGTTAGTCAGTTGTTTCTATAATCTAATCTCCTTGCAACCTTCTTCCTCTAGTTGAGTACCGATGCTCACGTCAGATCCCTTGTGGACCACATATCCTTTGTTGGATTTTATCTGACAACGCCCTTCATATTCAATAACCTTGTGAGCCTTTCCTCTGATACATAATGCCTTTGGTAAATTGTATCCTCTGCTTTCTCAACCATGCTATGCCTTCGAGCTTGAGCAAATTACTTCTAAAGATTCTGGTATATGATTCTAAGATGCCCCGATGGGTTGAACCTATGCCTTCCTTAATATGTGTGAACTCGAAAGTTTTCACGACTCGTACTCTTCTGGTGCTTCACCAGATAAAATTTCAACACTGCAACTTCATCGAACGTGAGAAGTGAATGAAAGGTTATGCATTGGAGAAGTGGGAGTCGACCTTGAACTTGTGTTCATGCCCATGGACACGATGTAGATCTTATCATTAAAGCTTCTTTTAAATAAATTATTCCTTTGGTATAAGTTCATCTTATATCTAGGATCTGGCCTTTTGCAACCGTGGTTCCGACCATGATTGTTCTTCTTTGATCTCATTTCTTGGACAAGTTAAAACAATTGTCTTCTATGGATCAATACACCAGTCCAACCTTTACTTTGATCTTGTGTCGAGTATTACCCCCCTGGTATCTCGAGATTATCATGGAACTGCATAACTCCTTATGAGTTCTTCATCAAATGCTACCTTCCCACTGATTCCAATTTTTCGCGGGCTCTGAGTTATTAAACACTCAAAGACACCAATAACTGAACCGAGTCCGCTCTTTGGTTCAACAACTCTTCAGTAAGCTTCTATAAGTACGAGTTTGTACCCGATCACGCCATTCCTAGCCTGGTTGGCTATATCATTGTCGTGACGATTCTAACTGTGCTACCTGGTCCTTATTTTCGGAGCACCAATTTTCGACGATGAACTAACCCTACGTCGATTGTCCTCGTCATACCCTTTCACCTTAAACAACAAGCTTGAGTTCGAGTTTGTGTCGTAACGGTGGGTCCAATAACCTCTTGCTTCATCATTCCTTTGACTTGATGTCGTCGCTGATTGACTACATCTGCATGAAATCTCTCGACAATTGTGTCGTGATCATCATCAACCTTATGAGCTCTTCCAGGAATTCAATTGAATTCATGATGGGTAATACCATCCTTGCCCCTCGATGATTCCTGTTCTCATCGACCACTTTATTGCCTTCCGTTCAACACAACTTGTTCGTGTTTGGTGTAAACCTCGAGATCACTGCTAACCAGCAGTCGATCTTCCTTACCTCGGTAGTATTACCATCTCTTTTTGTCAAGAATGTGGTGAGAATTTCACCACCTCTTAATAATTCTTCATAACATAATACTTCTTGCCATCTTCGTTCATTCCTTAGTCCCCGTATTGTTTTCAACCGGAATACCGACAATGGAGCTATGACGTGTGAATTCAAAACTTCTAACAACCCTATTGCTTTGAAGTGAATGGGCCATAGTTCATTCTAAGTCCTTCGCTAATTGAATCACCATTCTAACATTGGTCGTGCAACCCAACCCGTACTTCGGGCGCACCCTTCAACCAGTGTTTAATTGTGTATGTTTTCCTCGAGCATACTTCCTTATATCATTTGATCTAACAAATGTTATCTCCTTGTTCACTTAATGGTGGAAATCCATCTTTTGGGGAATCTCGGTGAATTGCCGTTGAGTTCACCAGACACCTCCTTGTCCTCTCCTTGGGTTAATGATGGACTCTTGTTAACGGAAATCACTTCGTAGTTCATTTCCCCGAGAATCTTACAATGTCATCTCGTCAATTTGCGTTGCACCTTTTCTTCTCAGGTATCCTAAGTCTGAGGTATCCTGACACCAATCGGATCTGAATCTCGGTCAGATATGATGGTTGGGACAACTTTCCAAGAGTTATGATGTTGATCCTTTGATGACCCGGTAACATGATGTCATGCCTAGCACCCCCCCCCCTGGCTGGAGGACCTATCATTATAGATTCCTTTTCAGCAAGGTTATCCATTCACCCATGAGGAAATTGTAAGACTTATTCTATAAGTTCTTCCTGATGGACCCTTTTTGTTTCCAAAGCCTTAACTTGCTTGAAGACCATGTAATGCTATCTCGAAGCATGTTTGTGGTACTTCGATTTTCAACAAGGACATTTGAAGCCAATGCTAAATGTTTCCTGCTAAATTATCCAAACACCGCTGTATGGGTAATGTCATGAAATTTCTCTCCCCTACCTAAGGAGTTTTCTATATTATATCCTGTCGTGGATATCATGCACTACTTGTCCTTGGGAAGGATATACCCTGAAATATGTGTTTAAACACATTTTCCTTTCCATTGTTCTGCTTAATCTGATAACCATATTTTCCTTTCCATTAATTGGTTTAACCTTTCTTGTGATCTATATGATCTAAGCAGTAATATTCTCCTGCTTATGAATATACCTCGGTGTACAATTCTGTCAGCAAGACCCTGTTACTATTGTTGATGACATTTCGGTAGCCACCAATGGACGAGAACCTTGCCTATTGGCCCGCCTCGTTCAACGAGCAGGAAAATGGTTCTCTTCGTCCCTCGCCCTTGGTATCGACGTTGTTACCGACCTAACTGACAGGTTATTCTCTGGCATGCCTTGCTATCATAACCGTGCAAGATGTCACCGCTCTCTCAACGTTTAACCCACATGGTGGGCCCATAACCCACAGTTCCACAGGATCAAAACCTGACACTCCTATACAACCCTATTACTAATGGTTATTTCCCACGCTTGGCTTCATATTTAATTCACGGGCCACCTTCCTAATGCTCTATTCTGGTATCGGCCACAATACTTATTCCCGTTGCTCTAAACCCCATTCACACTCTGTTTCAGGCAATGAACGATTGCCTATCCGCTTGAAACTTCTTATTGCACCGTCTTACTTTGCTCTCGATGTGTTTCATTTGTTCAACTCGAGAGATACTCGTATGTTCATACTTGGGTAAACCCTAAAAGATTTCCCTTGTAACATCCTATCGTTGTAGAGCTGCCCCTTACCTATTCGTAAGTACGATGGAGATCCCGAAGAAAGGATGACAAATTGATCATGGTGACTTGAAGCAGTGAAATGAAGACATCAACGAAAGGGATCAACCTCTTAGTAAGGGCAGCCAAGACCGAGAAGACTCGTTAGGTTTTTCGCTACCAACACCTTCGCCCCTTACTCCACCGCTTAAATCTCGGGACGAGATTTCTTGTAGTGGAGGAGAATTGTGACGTCCGGGTAATTAAGATACAGTGATCCTCTGCTAATGATGCCACGTGACCTCGTTTATAGCTGCTAATCTCCAGTTAGTTCGAAACCGATTCAAATTCAAATTCAAAATTAGGCAAACAATAAAAGTTTTCAAATATTAAAACTAAAATGTTCGGAGTGAACCAAATATTGCATAGATAATTATTGGGGAAAAACCACACATTTATAAAATGTTTAAATACTATGAGATGAATAAAACAGTAGTAAAAATGATTATTTGAATAACTTTTATGATTAATAAAATGTCAAACTAAGTTATTTGGGGTCTAGACTTTTTGTGACTGGACTAAGTCAAAATACTGAATTAGATACTAAGTGTATATTTTACTAAATTAAAATGCAACTAAAATAAAGAAATAAAGATATAATAAAGAAAACAGAAAACAAGACAAAAAAAAG